>NW_026935939.1:0-7000 GCF_032062105.1 Saccostrea cuccullata | reverse complement strand
AAACACTTGAATGAGCGTATCTTTTTAATACTTTTGGATTAAATGCTTTAATATTTAGTATATAAAAATATATAGATTGTGTAGACAAGATGATATGGTCATTACGCACATGCATTCACATGCGCACGCAAAATTTGAATGAACTTGGTACACTTCTGGGTAAACGTTGTTAAAGTCTCAAATGCATAGAGTTTGTCTTATTTAATGAAGCTTACAGGGAATATGGCACCAAAAGGGAGTTGGGGAGCGTTTGGGGAACATCTGTAACGGTCCCCGTTACAATTAGCACTAGTTTAATTTGGTTTGATAACATATATGATTTTTATTGACAGACGGTTTATATAATTTTCATCAACATCTGATTTTAATAAGATTGATAATATGCCTCATTGCCTATACTATAAATTATTGATATAATTAGAATCATGTCATTATTTATGCTTTGGGTACTTTAAAGTTATTTTTATAATTAATAGTCATGCCCTATTATTAATAAACTCATACAAAATATGTGCAACTTTCAATGTACGTGGTAAATATTTCATTGGCACTTGCCTAGTGATCTTCTTATTACCATGTATATTTCTTCATCAAAACCTTATTATCCCACCCTTAGCGCTGAATTCCATTTAACTGACGTTACTTTGTTTTTAAACACTATTTTCAATGATGCAGCACTTGTTGTCACATAGGTAGGAATTTCATAGGATGCAATCCATTTTTAAGTTTATCACATCTATACACAAACATGTATATCTCTCAGACACAGTAAAGCCTGAACAATCATTTAACTATGGGTAATGTTAAATACTTCACAAGCTGGATTAAAACCCCTGAAAATATCGAAAACAGACAGTATTTACTCCTCAAAGTCGTTTTCTGCTGTGTACTTTCACTTTCATTTTCATCGATTTAAGCAAAAGATTTCCGAAAAGGGAAATAACTCTTGACAAAAATGTGTGTAAAATTAGAGATTTTTACAAACTTTACAATCAATTTATTTTCTTAAAGTAAATAATACCTCTCCAGTTTTTTCATATGTTCTTCATAAATGTATAAGGTAAAATTCAGAGCATCAGAATATTCCACCAGTGCCTGCGTTTTTTGTGTACATTGTTATGTTCAACCCCCCTTTTTTAAGGCAATTTTTTATGTTATTTTGGCATTTAACGGCAGGTCCAAAAAATTTTTTTAAACTTTTTTGTATAGAAAATACAAATCGCAAATTATTTCAAAGGAAAAAAAAAATAATAATCACCTTTATTTAATTAAATGTACATTAATAGGAAGAAATATCATTTTAGGTATTTACCACCTATGTGCAAAAACAGTTAACCTGGTTGCCATGGAAATAAGACCAACTGATCACTTTTAATAATATTTTTGTAAATAGGGCTTATAATGTAATTATTTCACCAAGTTTCAGCAAAATCCGTGAAAATCAATTTCCAGCCCATTTTGATGCTTACAGAGAATGACTCTTAAATGGTGCAGACAAAATTATTGATTTTTTGCCCAAATCGCATCGAGATTATTTGAAATAAATACATGTAAACAAAAATCATATGTATTCGGGTTCGTTTTCTCACAAATTAAATGTACATAGTAACTTTTGAATGGCGAAAAAAGACAATTTTTTAATGAATTACGCTATTAGCGCTCGCGACGTCATGCTTGACGTCGCGTATATTTTCTGATTTACACTGCGTCAAAAGGAAACAAGGAATAAAATCAAGTAAAGAAGGAAGAATCTTATGTATTAATATATTTTAATAAAGTGTATATAGATATAAAATATATTTAATAGGGATTAAGGGGGGGGGGATAACAATTAGGCACTTTACAAGTTGACATAAATACACTGTACGTGGACAATTTGATAATAGCTTGAAGATATTTTCTATTATCTGAATACGAAAAAGTCTTGTTTGATAATGTCATAAAAATACATTTAACCCACCATACAGCTTGAAATATCGTTTAAGCATTTTATCAAATCCCAAATTCAAAAATGGAAAACGTAATGCTAATCCCATAAATAGGATTCATATCCTCGTATCTACCAGTACGTTGCATTGATAACTCACAATGACGCTCTAAATTAGGATGTTGCTTGTGAAAAGTGCCGAGCTAGTTTTTCAGCAGCAATACTTATTTTTTTAATTTTCCCTTTCAGTACGTCCTTAAGCCCATCTACCCCTGCTCTATTAAATGTAAGTTGCACGTGTTTCACGGACAGTCCATGCGATGCTAAACTTGAACATTGGGTCTTCGTCAAAACATTTTCGCTTATCAATGGTCATAGCCGTCTAAATTTTTTGTTTGTTTTGCGCCTTTTTGATCTGAAGTAAGACATGCTTGACAGAAAATGCAGATTGTCTGAGAGAATCTGAAGCGCTGGGTATTTTCAGCAACATGTGGCGGAGTACCAGACCATCGTTAACAGCATTGTGGGCTTGGACCGGTGGCAGGTCTGTACCAAATTATTGAACCAAATGCTGCAGCTTATAAGATGATTGACTGGGGAATGTCTTTTTTGAAAACTTTAATGGAGTCGGAAAAACCAACAATACCTTTAAGATGATCGGTGATTCCGTGCCTGTAGAATGCAGATATTAAGATCCGAGAATCAAAACATGCATTGTGCGCCACAATGAGAATGGGGTCATACTTTCTCATCCACTTCACAAACTTTAACATTGCCTCCTTTTCTCCCGTGGATCGGACCGGAACCATGTCGGAATACATGGTCAAACCATGAATTTCAATGCACGTCAGTTTTCAAACCGTTTTAGGGATGTAAGCTGGTAAAAAAGTGTACGTTAATCATGCAAACAAGTTCCATTGTTGTCTCCGATGTTTGCCTCTGTTCCCGCAGTTTAAGACGCTCTACCTTGGCTTTGTAGGTACTTTGGAAATGCTGCTTTGCAGACCTTTTTTTATCCAGAAGGTTTTGTCTTTTTTCAGTTTGTTTCCCAGGAGACAGGTTGCATGCTGAATTTACCTTTTGAAGAAAAAGAAATAATGCAAAATCTTCCCCCAGCTTAAGATATTCATTTATATTTTAGATTTCATGTCTGCTGTAGTACGGATTATTTCTTTTTAATTTTTAAAAAAAATGAAGGTTAAATTTTTACATTCAAAATATATTTTGTCATGAATTTTTTTACATACGGGTATACATAGGTGTTTTTACTCTTTGGTTAATTTGATTGTTACCAAAAGGTCAGCCACCCTCTCCATTTATGAAACGGGAAAATGATCCGCCCACTGCAATGCACTTTATTAAAACAGCTTTACCTGCAAAATGTATTTGTGACCTTCGTTTTTTTTTTAGGGCAACAGTAGCGGCAACTCTGTAAGAAAGGCTCTCTGATCCTGAGTAGTGTTGAGCTTTAGGGGCCTTCTTTGCTATCATCTGATTTAAATTTTCGTTTGCGTTTGATGATCCAAGATCTATGTACTTTTCAGCTTTTTCAGCATGCTTTTGAAAAACATCCTACAGAGCTTCTCTTAGTTTCACTGCTGGTAAAGTGCGAATCGAGAAAATCTTGGTTTCGGACACCAGCTACTTTTGGCACCTGTGAATTGTCTAGTTTAATACATATTTTTTGACAAAACCCAATAAAAATTACTTTCTACAAAGCAAATTAATTAAATAGGTAAGCGATTGGATCGCTTTTATACCCGAAAAGTGCTCAATATCGAAATATTACTTGTAAATGACTGTTTACATCGTGTTTTTCACGTACTCGCATTCGAAAAGTACATAAAGTACTACAGGACTAATTGGACAATTAAGTTGATAAATTTAACTTTAAGCCAACGTTTTTCTATGCCATAGACACAAACAACGTGATTTAAATGAATTATTTCCATGCGATTTGCCAATAACTAGCAAATTCATTTTATAGGTGCTACAACTGGTTTCTGTTAAATTTTGACACAGGCGACTTTTGATTTGTGTAAATGCGACAACTGGTTTACGTCTCTGAGACTGTTGGTTTATGTTACTTAACGTTAATAGTATGAAATTATTCAAATTTACATGAAAAGAATAATTGTTTTTATAGTTTATAATAATTTTTAACTATTGATTGAACCAATACATAGTTTTCCATCAATTCTTTTTACGGATATTGTGTTTTTGGTTCAATTCTTCTGTTACTTTTAAATAGAGTGATATGGTGTGAAAGAGCAAGACGATGACACCAAATAATCCAAAACTGCACCAGTTATACATATACGAATGTTGTGATCAAGCGATCAAACTTTTTAAAGCAATAAACGAATGCATAATGGAAATATTTTTCTTGCAGTATATGTATATTCAAAACACGATGTGAGTATCTTTAGAAATGAGTTGTATATAGTCTAAACTTATCCAGTAACATCTCAGGTCCGTAGTATGCAAGTTGGGGTGTACTTTATTCTGAAAATAGTCTTTTGCTTTTGATTTGATTCATGTTCATGATTTTTTTACGCAGTCATGCTTGCCCCCTTTTTTTTAGTAATCGTAAAGTAGCAGCGTTCCTGTAACTCGCTGGTCTGAAAAAAATGAGATAGACGACCAAAATGCCACCCATACAAAAATCTGTTGAAAGAAAAATCATTGCGCACAAAAACTATGCTTGGTGCTAAATTAATTCCTCCAAATTCTTATCTCAACAGCACAAAATCTAAAAACAAAAATATAATCCTAAGACCTCTAGCAACAACTCTTGTAGTTGACTTGTTCACGAATCGCGTTGCAATTGAAATGATTTTTCTTTAAAAATGGAAGTAAAAATGCGAAATTCGATGGTCTCAATTTCAAGTTAAGGAGGGCTATTTACAACAGTTGTGGAAATAGTAAGTGGATATTGTAAAGGAATTTTCTTGTATTTGGAACATCCAATTAGAAATAGTTTGAGAATATGACAGTTTGAAACCGAGAAACAGTGCATTTTTTATGCACAATAAACATACACTTTTATTCCAGTTAATTGGTGGCACTGCAGCTCGCCCGTCTGTCAATATATTTTATTTTGGAGAGCCACAGTTCTGCAGCTAACCGTAAGGTTGAACTCTGGCAAATCCAGCCGTTGGGGAAAATGGAATATTTGAGGAAAGGTCTCCCAGACACCAAGAAATAGACAGTTCTTCCTAGCTGCAGAACTGTATGTAGCGTTATGGTTTTATTGGTCTTGATAGTCAAGGATCAAAACATAAAACTATAACAATACAGTTCTGCAGATTTGTTCTTCCGAGACTGGGCTGTTTATTTTTGTTGGCTTGTCAATCACCTTTGACTCTCATTCTTCTTCCATATACATTTTAAAAAATTCACGGGTCTGCTTGTTTAATAAATAGATAGGTCTATTTATGTCATTCAAATATGAGAATATTTTGTTGAAATATTAAAATATTCCATACAAGTTGAATATCGGATATTCTTAATGCCTGTCCATGCCATATTTCCAAGTCAAAGGTTAAAAAATTATTCAGGAGGTGAATAAAAAAGTTATAACACACTTCCATGTTTCAACGTCTATTTCCTTCAAATACTTATATATATCTCTTATTCCGGAGGGGGGGGGGGGTCCAAGGTCTTTTTTTTCCTCTTTCTTCTACATTGAAAGTTAGTAACCCTTAAAACATAGGTAGTCAATTGAAGATTACTAACAAGATGAAAGTGGAATTATTAAAATTGAACTATGGGATAGAGCTTTAATGGACATGTAACATATTTTAGGGAAAAAGATTATTCTTAAAGAATGATATCCAATGTATACTAAACAGAGTGAATTCTGCATTTTTTATCCTTTAACTTAAATCACATAATCGAACAATTTATGGAGGGGGGGGGGGTATATGCACATTAAATATTTGATAGAAGCTTTATTTATGAAACAACTAGTCAAGGACTGGAGGTATATGTTTTTGGGACGTATTCAAGGACGTTGCACTATCTAATGTTCGAAAATAAAGTCTTTAGATGCTTTACTAGGAAAACAATGATATCGATACAGCAGTAAAACGTCGCGCCTTATGAAACAGAACAGAAGCCAAACGTAGCAATTACAGGTGCCGAAAGTCGCACATACAGCAACCATACTCGCGCTGTATATCAGAAAACTTTATATTGCATCAAAAGTTTTAATCTTGTGAAACATGAAACAGTTAAAGGCATGGGAAATCATAAATGATTCATGCAATACATATTCATATCACTTTTAACATAAATAACGCAGTGTAAATCGTGTTTAACATGTAAAAAGAAAATATGAATAGATCCAGTAAAATACATTGATCGGGTGTAATGGACACAGACTACCAATTATTTTGCTATACATTCCTTTATACTATAAAAAATGATTTAAAAAATTACACCAGCTCAACTTACCTGAAACTTGGCACAGAGTAAGAAGAATTCAAGTCCAAAAATTTTTCAGACTCTCAGGGAAATTCATCGCATGCAGTTCCTGCTAAGGCATCGCAACTAACCCCTACCCTGCTTTTTTCACTTTCTCTTCGGGGAAAGGGTAAATATGGGCCTCTTTACACCCTTCCTACTACGCGCGCAAGTGCAAAATTTCACATATTAACAATTTTATATTTTTTTTCAAACCCTCTCCTTTCCATCTAAACCCAAAAATAACATCAGTCCACCCCATAAACACCCCAAAGAATTTTTAAGAAAAAAACCTCTATTTTTAAACTGGAACTACTTGAGTGGTCAATGAAATAGGGGTAAAATTAGTAGTCTGTAACCTAATAAGGACACAAACCTTGTCTGATTTTGCTGAAATTTGACATGCTGGAGTCTTTTCTATCTACAAAGTGGCCGGTGAAGTTTCATTGAAATTGATGATTCCTAAGCAGAGTTATGGCCCTTTAATTGATGTGCTGAAACACCTTAAATCAGAGGGTAAAATAAGCATTAGGCACACAGTTCTCAGATTTGAAATGCTCACAGCTCACATGCGTAACAGTTATTTTCTTTCCTTATATTTTTGTA
>NW_026935938.1:0-6931 GCF_032062105.1 Saccostrea cuccullata | reverse complement strand
AAGAATAGCTGTCCAGAATGCTGCTATTGGAAAGGAAAACGCAGAGTTGGACCTTATCCTTGAATTTTTTTTATCTTTCGCGTTTAACGGACTATGGTGTCGACAGTGAATATAAATTTCGTCTTTTTAGAAGCAAGTTGAATGTAAAAACAATTTATTTTGTCTGCAGTCGCCCGTATCTAAAAAATATTTTTGCACAATTACGGAGATGCTGTGGAGTTAAGCCCTCTCCAGAAAACATCAGATAAAAAAATCGGAGAGGGCTACATTATTCCAACTATAAAAAGCCCTAGCCCTAAAAGTTTGCAGTGTAGGATTTTTCCTTTCGGAATTCCAAAAGCACCTTCAAAATAATAAATTTAAATGAATTATACAATTGATTAATCATAATGTAAGTTAAAAATTATTCCAAAAAATTATGAGGAGAATTGAATCTATAGAAATGTACTTATTTAATTATGATGCCTACTTTATTATGATGACTATATGTGAAAGATACGTACCGGTATAACATCCTCTCTAATTATTTCCAAAAATAAGCCCAATGTTGCTTTTTAAAACATATGTTGCGATAAGTATGAACCAGTAACTAACTGGTGGACGTTTTCTTTTTTAACTTACCAGGCAAACACGGATTTGTCCGTTTTTTTCTGAATGCAGCTTTTGAATTAAATGTTGTTCAATAGGCTTCCACCCACGATTTTCATAGTTGATGTCTTTGTTGCATAAAATACATATGGCTATTCCATGCTCAATGGTCTGCCGAACATTTTCTGATATTTTTGCGTCTACAACCAACTCGCGATAGCCAATGCCGTTTCCAAGCGTTTTTAATAATACTATTGTCAACAACTTTCTCATCATGGTCTGGCTGGACGAACCGCGCCATGACCATGAGTGTTACGAAATCACAATCATCCCGACGTTTGCGTTTACTATATTTGGATATAAAAGCAAACCTCTGGCTGATGCTGATCACGAATTAAACACATTAATATTTTTACAACGGATAGAAACGGACAAAAACGGGACATTATCGCAGAAAAATAGAAAAGAGCTGACATATCGGAAAATATTTGTTAATATCGGATTCTTGGAAGTAGTACAGTGTGAGACATTATATCCAGGATTGAGGTTAAAAAAAATGGAGGTTCAGTGTAAACCAGAAAGGTAATTAGGGAGGACCGTAGCAGGAAGTCAATAAGTAGTATTAACGCGAGGATTAAAATGATGAACAAAGTTTCTTCGTTATTAATTTGATTTCATTTGATTTATGAAGAAATGAATTAATGAAGTAGACATTTTTTTTAAAGAAAAACCATTCCAACAGAATACAACAGATGACTTCGAGTATTTAACTAGATGTTGAAATATCAATTGTATTGAGTATAATAGACAATCGTGACTCTCGCTTAAAAAAGAAACATGAGAAAAATACTTTTCACTTAATTTTCTAGATGCATCATACAAATCGTTATGTATATAAAAATTTTCCGACGGAAATGACCCAATCAAAAAAAAAAATTGGATATGACGACCATCCTGTTCCGTTTTCAGGACGGTCTTTAGTGTTCCGCCATTTGACCAGCAGTATTCAAGGTGACAGCATGGTTACTTCTTGCTGTAAGTTATCTTTAGAAAATGGACGCTTCGTGGAGTGGAGGTATACACGACGAAAAACAACGAATACAGAGTAGATCTGCGCGAATGGGAATCGGATCAATATTCCAGCAGCAGGGGAACTAGTTTAAAACTAGACAATTTTTAAACATGAAAAATGGCTAAAGACATGATTGATAATACTTTCAACAAGAAGGAAGAGTTAAATTACCACATTGGATGTAACATGTTTTGTACAATTAAAAAGGACAATCCATGTGTAGACATTCATCAGTACTGGCAGCCAGTAGGCCAAGAAACACTCGCTCCAACGAAAAAGAGTACCACAAGTTGAAGTCTCGTGTGACTGAGATAGAGAAAGCTATTCCTCAATTCGATTCACTCGTTCCATGTTTCATGCTCGATGATCATTTGAATCAATTAGGCCTGCTCCAGTGCCCTACCTGTAACCCGCTGGATTATACGAAAAGCAACGGTGTAGGGAAAAACTTCTTTAAGAACAATAATTAGCATAAATATTGCAATACTATTATATATATTACTAGAATTATTTGTATGTCTTATTCGCTCTACTGGTCAGAGACCAGAAGAGCTTATGCGATGGTAAGGTGTCCGTCTGTCTAGCTGTCTTTCTGCAAAAACATTTTCAAAACGCTACACCTCCTACAGTTTTAGGCTGACTTCGATCATCAGGACTTGAGTAACTGTTGTTGAACTAGAGTAACATCGAACCCGATATAGTTTAACTGTAGTGACGTAATTTTTCTACCATAGTTCTACCAACGGAAACACGAGGGTAGAACTATGGTAAAAAAAATTTGATCACTCCAGTTAAACTTTATCGGGTTCGATGTTACTGTAGTTCAACAACAGATACTCAAGTTCATGATCGAAGTCAGCAATTGTCTGATTTCAATTTAACTTAGCACACAAGAAGACTACACTTAGATAACAAATTTAGTTCATCGGTTTTTGATTTCGATGAACAGTGTTTCCATTATTATTAAAACAGAATTTTCTGTGAAATCCCTTTAAAATGCTACTCCTCCTACAGTTTTGGCCTGATTTCAAAATAACTTGGCACACAATTAGACAACACTAAGGTAATTAATGAAATGCATTGTTTTTTTATTTCAATGAACGGTGTTGTCATGAACTAAAAATAGAATCTCTGTGATGTTTCTTTAAAACATTACTCCTACTACAGATTTTGTGTGATGACTAGGACTTTTCTCTTTTGTTATAAGTACGAACCAGTAGAGCTACAGTCTTGACAGAGACTTCTGGTCAGTATTGTTTCCCTTTCATTCTGAATCGTTTTGCAGTAAAATCTTTGTCAATATGTCACATATGATAAATATGTTTAACAATAACACTGGTCATACAACAAAAAGGAATCATGTTTAACTACTTTTATAGACATATAATTGATTAAAACTACATTTTACACCACAAGAGCATATAATGTGTAATGATCTTCTAATTATTGCTCTTTAAGAATTTTTACCCTACACCATTCAGAATGAGTAAACCCCCGCATTTCGTAGAGTAGCGGGAAAACATTGTATGATAGGAACGTATTTTATTGGAAATGCATGTATATGGTAGGCGTGGCCAAAGGAAGGCCAATGAGGAGGTGTTTTTGTGAGATGTTGGTTCATTCTTAGCCAGTGCTTAAACATATCTAAACAAGACTTTCACAACATCAGAGTTTTTATAAGAAACGAACAGTTATGACCTATTCCTACAAGTTTTGAATCTATTGCGTGTGTCTTGTGTTTCAGGCCCCTTGGTCGGGAAGGGGGGGGGGGGGTTAAAAAGTCTAAAAATAAATTAATGATTTGAAATCTGCTCTTTGGTATTAATAAATCATTTATGGTAAAATAAAATATATGATAAAGGGGGGGGGGTTAAAAAGTCCGAAAATAAAGTAATGATTTGAAATCTGCTCTTTGGTATTAATAAATCATTTATGATAAAATAAAATATATGATAAGGGGGGGGGGGGTACATAGTCTGAAAATAAATTACTGCTTTGAAATCTGTTCTTTGGTATTAATAAATCATTTATGATAAAATAAAATTTATGATAAAATTTTTAAAATTTTGAAATATGTGGTTCCTGTGGGGTCGGATGCACAACTGGTTTCAAAGTGGAAATGCATTTTCCCTTTGTTACTTTGATCTACCTCTGGGTTTTTAAATAACTAGAGTAAGCTTGCTAAGTGTATAATTATGATAAGCAACGGTGCCTGTTTTAAAACTGTGAATTTCATGGCCTCTGGTTTAAAACACAAACCAAATTCCATTGTTTGAAAGTTGTTACATGATACTCAGGCGACCTATTCCCCATTTTCAAAAGTGAGTTATCTCCCCTCAAAATCGGAACTCTTCAACACTAGCATAACTTCCGCGGACTACATGTTACGATAATCCAACAAAATAGTGATCAACTTACACGCTGTATTTAAAATTTTAAAAGAAGGAAACGGTTTGCATTTTTTTAGATAATAAATTATGTTATAAAGGGTCTGTTAGCCCCCCCCCCCTTTCTAGAAAGCTATACGAATTAGCCAGGCACGTAGCATCGTCTTTAAAAGGGGGGGGTTAGCCAAAGAAATATTTTTTTCTTACCTGGAAAAGTTGGCAAGCAAAGAAAAACCTTGCCCAAAGTTGAAAAAGCTAATACTTATTTCAGTACCAGTTCCTTGGCATACAATACTACATTTCCCTTATTTCCCTTATATAACTTTACCGTAGTATAAACTGAGTGTGTGTGGGGGGGGGGGGGGGGGACAACCTGTCTATCAATGAACATTTTCAATAGAAAAAGTAATATTGGGAAAAAAGTGGGGGTTGGGCTAAACCCCTTGACCCTTCACCCCCCCCCCCTCCGTGCGTACAGGTACAGAGAATATGTAAATGGGTTGAACAGTTGAAAATGAACCAAAGTTGTGAAAATTAATATTATTATTAGAATTTTTAATTGTGAATTCAATAAAATTACGGTACATATATTTTTTCACAGATGTACATGTATGTCAGTTACACGGAGTCTCTCTCTCTCTCTCTCTCTCTCTCTCTCTCTCTCTCTCTCTCTCTGATATTGTTTATTTACACACTTTGCAAAAAAAGAATAACTTATAAAAATAAATACATGTACTTACACTGAAAGGATTTAAAAAAAATAAATAACACTTGAGAAAAGATTGTTTTCAGTTAATTAACGAGAAATACGCTAGGAAATTATTGTATCAATTTCGTGTTTCTGCTCTCAATTCTCTGATCTAAAACAAAATGTGTATTTTACTCGGGAATATACATGTACATATGCTTAGATCCTACACTAAAACTTTGATTAAATGCAGCTCAGACTTTATACGACATATGTAACACGAATTCAGGTCGATGCTATTTTAATTAGTCTTTCTTCGTTACATGAGCACATGAGATTAAATTATTCATTTAGAATTCCATTCAAAGTTTTAATACTAAATTGTGAATCAATTATTTTACAAATAGAAAATTCTAGAAACACGGTTAATTCAAATGAAATAGGCCTTTAATTGTCACCAAATGTGTTCTTGTAAGTAAAAGTTCTATGTTATGACATACAATCGAGCAAAAACGCAGTTTCTTGGTATCGGTAGCGGAAGACGAACTACTGCTGTATATGCAGCAATTTCAGAGGTAAAACTGTAGATGGACATGTCATCAGTCTTCAAAAAATTCCTAGAGATACAATGAAAATATGGCTGCAGCAGGCTAGATTAATTCGTAAAAACTTTATAACTAAAAATTTGTTCCGCACATTTTGTAAATAATGATGATCCGTCTGCAGAACATCCACTACCGAAAATTAGCTTTTTTGTTTGTGTTTTTTTTTAATAGGCCTATTCGAATATGTATCAGCATTTTAATAGTAATTTGTTTCTTTTTTTTGTAAGGGGGGGGGGGGGTCACACAGCACCTTATTATAGTACTACACAGATTAATACAAATCCAGAAAGAGACTATGAGTGGGCAATTTAAAAAAAATACGAATCAGTTAAGATTTCTTTTTATTCACAAACACAATAACATTTTACCATATGACAGAGGCATACACCATGAACATGTTTACATCAAGAACGTCCGCGGAAGTGACTTTATTTATAGCGCATGCGTATTAAACACAGTAAAAGAGTTCCCTTCAGGGGAAATAACTCACCTTTTGAAAATGGGGAATAAGGCCCATGGGCCTCTTTTATTAAATGTCTTTTTTAATTAAAGCAGAACAACGATGAATCAGCACATTCGACATCAGCACAAGACAACAGCTTTGAGGTATTATAATTATTGTTATTACTTTTTAGCTCACCTGAGCTGAAAGCTCAAGTGAGCTTTTCTGATCACATTTTGTCCGGCGTCCGTCTGTCTGTCCGTCTGTCTGTCTGTTAACATTTTCACATTTTCGACTTCTTCTCAAGAACCGCTGGGCCAATTTCAACCAAACTTGCCACAAAGTATCCTTGAGTGAGGGGGATTCAAGTTTGTTCAAATGAAGGGCCACGCCCTCATTCAAGCGGAGATAATTGGGAATTAATGAAAATTTGGTGGCATATTTTAAAGATCTTCTCAAGAACCACTGTGCCAGGAAAGATGAAACTTATGGGGGAACATCCTCAGGTAGTATAGATTCAAGTTTGTTCAAATCATTACCCCCGGGGGTAGGGCGGAGCCAAAATGGCCGACCAAAGTTTTGCATAGAAATATATAGGAAAATTCTTTAAAAATCTTCCTCTCAAGAATGACAAAGCCATAATTGATCATATTTATATGGAAGCATGTTCTGGTAGTGTAGATTCAAGTTTGTTCAAATCATGACCTTCGAGGGTAGGGCGGGGCCAAAATGGCCGACCAAAGTTTTACATAGAAATATATAGGAAAATTCTTAAAAAATCTTCTCAAGAATGACAAAGCCATAATTCATCATATTTATACGGAAGCATGTTCAGGTAGTGTAGATTCAAGTTTGTTCAAATCATGACCCCCGCGGGTAGGGCAGGGCCAAAATGGCCGACCAAAGTTTTACATATAAATATTTTAAGGAAAATTCTTGAAAAATCTTCTTTTCAAGAATGACAAAGCCATAATTGATCATATTTATATGGAAGCATGCTCAGGTAGTGTAGATTCAATTTTGTTCAAATCATGACCCCCGGGGGTAGGGCAGGGCCAAAATGGCCGAACAAAGTTTTACATAGAAATATAAAGGAAAATTCTTTAAAAATCTTTTTCTCAAGAATGACAAAGCTATAATTCATCATAT
>NW_026935937.1:0-6920 GCF_032062105.1 Saccostrea cuccullata | reverse complement strand
TTCAGTCTATGCTATAAATACGCGCTAGAAAATCATTCAGCCTTAATGGGCCACGAGAAAGGAAAATAAATCACCAAGGACTATAACAAATTTAGCAAAGGTACGAGAAAACCTCTAAAGAAGAAAATAAAATTGCAAATACATTGTATAATACTATATGTAAATGATAGGAGGAAGAGGAACAGTTTATATTAGGCAAAAAAATAATTTCTTGGTTCTCAGGCCCTCCCTCATCTCTTCCAAGGGTGCCTCATTGACCCTTTTTATTGCTAAATCAATAAAATAAAAACAATAAATCACCTCCCTCATCATTTTCTGAGGTTTTATACAATGTAAAAAGCTGCCTCATCATGTTTTGGGGGCAATAAAAAGTAAAAAAAGAAATGTCTACCTCCCTCATAATATTTCTTGAAAAAAGACCCAAGAACCAAGGAATTAAAGAGCCATAGTGCATTTGATAGTTCCTTTCGCCTACTCTAGTAGTGATTTTTTAAATAAATTGTTTAACCAAAATTGTGTCATACAATGTTACTTTATACATGCCTTAAAGCAAATCACACAAAAATTATATCTAAATATTAATAATTCCCTCATATGATAAATATAAAAATCGTTAAGTTTATATGGAGAATATAGTAAATACTGACGTATCCCTCTAAACAATGACAAACTGTAGCAAAAAAAACACCCTTAACCTGAAAAACAACTTCTGAATAATTTTATTTGGATATGACTGCACTTCATATCATTTAGATAATTTTGGTAAAAGGTGGTTTTCATATTGAAAATGTTGAAAATATGTATTTAATTTTTCTTCTCAATTTTTTTTATGATTCAACAATCTGTCTTAATTTTATCCATCCTTTTATAATGACTCCGTGGCGTAGTGGAATGATTGCTGGATTGTCGCTATAATGATCGTGAGTTCGAGTCTCACAGAGCGTGTTTCTGTAATATGCTTTTACTTTTTTCTCTCTCTGTTTTCATGTTTTCTTTTATTATTTTATTATACATGTATAAATAATGTAAGAGATAGATAATACAACATTACACCTTGAAAGTATCTCGGGAAAAAACAGTCCTAAACTATTTTAAATACCCAATGGCATAGCTGCTAGCTTGTTTTGATTTAAAGATTTTCTAAAAATCTTGTTTAAAATAAGAATATTGAACAAGTAAAAATGACTGTCATGTAACAAACTTGGAACTATGAAAATACAACACTGGTCCACATGTAGTTTGATCTTGAATTGAAAAGGTTATACGTATCTGTAAATAGAAACAGGTGATTTTCTTTTAAATACTATTAAGTACTTGAGACGGCCGTGTCGTCGGTAAGGCAGCTACTGGCTCTTTACAAGACCTTATATATGTACAGTATCTACTGTGAATTAATTCACCTAGTTAAGTCATAAAATTATCACACAAGCCAATCGATTGATCATCTTCATGAAATTGAAAAATAAGACACATAACTTATACTTACATGATCTTGATTCCGCCTATCCACGTGCTCCAAGTCATGCTTCTGTCTAGCTATTTGTCCCGCCCTGCACGTGATTTTTTTTAACCACAGTGTATTGATGAACGTACAGTACATTCATGCAGAAATAAAGTACATAAACTGTTTGTAACTTTATCTCGGACAAAGACATTGGAAATGTGAATATTGAGTTATCTAACTATATTTCCATTTCTAATTTTTTTTCTCTGTGATAATCCTTTGAAAGTTACCAGAGTTGATTTCTTGACAATTCTACCGGAATGTAAATTAGGCAGGTCGATAGGTCAGGAGCTAAGAAGGCCTTAAACGCATAAAAATCTCGTGCGCATCTGTCCCTGTGCTTGACGCTAAGGAGGCCAAATATGCATGGAAATCTCGAGCGGCTTCATTGTGTCTGGCGTCAGTGGACGAGGACTATTGAAATCCGCATGGGAGTCCTTGTGTAATTTAAATCTATCTCTACATTTTTAAGTCTAAATCTATAATTTTATTTCACAATGAAATGGAAATATAAGGGATCACTGTCTAGTTAGGAGAGTACGCCAGGGACATCAACAATAGTGCATGGGAAACACGGGATAATTTTAGCATGCAAATTATCCCATGTTTCCCACTATTGTTGATGCCCTGGCATACTCTCCTAACTAGACAGTGATTCCTTAATTTATAATTCCTACATGTACCTCATCAATCAGAAGGGGGTTGAAGATAAAACTTAACAATACGTCGAATTTGTTTATTGATACATTGTACAAAATTATTTCGTGAATCAATGTGTTCTGAAGTGTTCGATAATTCTAAGATGTTGCATTTTTCACCCTAGAGCTCCCATGGAATTGAACACAGATCCGTTGTTTTGGACCATTGTATCTGCAAGAAAGAAAATAACAGAAATTTCAGAAATAACTAAATATCATGATCAAGGGTTCTTTGGTCGAAACAATGACCTAGTCAGCAAATAAATCGATCATTAAGATTAATAATGGCTGACCTTTTTTATATTAATTGTCAGACATTATTTAAAAACTGAATTGTCGATAGATTTTTCCGTTATATCTCAATCATGACAAGGAACACACGGCATGTGTTACCGGTCAGCAGGGTATGGTCACTCCTACATGGCACCTGACCCCCTCCCCTGATGATCTGGGGGTCAATTTTTACCTCTGCTAGATTTTAATATTGTTTTATGCACATTTTTGAGCTTGGAGACTGTTATCTCAATATATTTCAAGTTAAAGTAACTTAAATGATGAATCTTTCTATAGTACCATGCGCTCCCATGAGTATTCTTTTTCTGCACAGAAAATATCAAAATAAGGCATATAGCATCAGGTGAGAGTGTGACCGCTCAATTTATTTATCGTGTATTTATAATTAAGAAGTATGTAATTTTAGAAACGTCATTGTTTTGACTTTTCATACCCAGATACATGACAGCTCAATTTTTCGAGATCACTGCTTGCCTTGGTTTTCAAATATCCTTCCATTTTTTCAACCTACGTGAACTGATTAATTGAGTATTCAACAAAGTTCAACTGTAAAGAAACTAGAGGAGCGTTCAATTAGCAAATAGTCAATTTAGTGCGTTGGCTTTTCACGTGTAATTTTATTTTGGATCTTTTACTGTCTTAAATACATCAGGCTGTGCACTACGTCATCATTATTGTTGAACTTGAAGAAAAGTGTGAAACCCAACTCTCTAAGGACGTGTCTATAGCTTAGACAATGTATGGATCGGTATCCGTAGTTAGTTGTGATAAATCACTGGGATACGACAGTCAACTGCATAGAAAATAGAGGAGTATTCACTTATAGTCAATTGCAAAGAAAATAGAGGAATCTTCAACTAATGGTCAACTGCAAAGGAAATAGAGGAGTATTCAACTAATGGTCAACTGCAAAGAAAAATGAGGAGAATTCAGCTAATGGTCAACTGCACAGAAAAAAGAGGAGTACTTAAGTAGTAGTCAACTGCAAATAAAATATAGGAGTATTCAATAAATGGTCAACAGCCAAAAAAAATTCAACAAGTGATCAACTGCAAAGAATATATATTGGGAGCATTCAGAAGTGGTCAACTATATGCAAATGAGTTGAACGAACCCTAACTTTTGCATTGCAAAAATTCCACTAATGATCAACTGACGGTCAATGGATCGTCAACGAACCGTCAATTGAGTACTCCGATTGAATTCTAGTAGTAGTATTTTACAATTGGGCAACGGCAAAGAAAATAGTTAAGCATTCAACCAGTGATCAACTGCAAAGAATTTATATTAGGAGCATTCAGAAGTGGTAAACTATATGAAAATGAGCTGAACGCACCCTAAAATCTGTATGGCAAAAATTCCACTCATGTAAGAAAAAATACATAATTATCTACAGTGGAGCCTCTTTTATCCGGACGCTTTGGTTCCTTGTCAATTTGTCCGGATAAGTGAAGCGTCCGGATACCTGACTGAATCACCAGTTAAACAAGACAAAATAACTTCTAAAAATTCTGTTCTGATGAAAAATCGTCCGGATACTGAAGCATCATATCTGGCATCCGGATATCTGAAGGTCCACTTTTTCTTTTTATATATAAGAGAGGCAAACGCTGGCCAATTCGCAAATCATATGTTCTTTCTACCTATCCCCCCCCCCCGAAAAAAAAGAAAAGTACCGTGTATTTAGTGTAATATCTATAGACTCTTACCAGTAGTATAAAGGGTCCCGATAGCCCGGAAGATTCTGATTGGCTGAGAGAAATCATGTGATCAGTTCTGAGGCTGAGGGGATAAGTGGGTCAACTGAGTACAGTGCTAACCCTAACCCCCTAGCCCCCTAACCCTAACCCTAACCCTAACTAACCCTAAACCCCTAACCCTAACCCTAACCCTAGCCCCTAACCCCCTAACCCTAACCCCCTAGCCCTAACTAACCCTAACTATCCCTAACTATCCCTATCCCCCTTAGCCCTAACTAACCCTAACCCTAACCCCCTAACCCTAACCCCCTAACCCTAACCCTAACTAACCCTAACCCCTAGCCCCCAAACCCTAACCCTAACCCTAGCCCCTTAACTAACCCTAACTAACCCTAGCCCTAACCTACCCTATCCCCTAACCTATTCCCCCTTAAATACTGGAGTTGTTTACACTATACGTAAGTACTATGTTTTTTGTTTTTATGCTGACTATACAGGTAAAAATGCGCCGTGTGCAAAAAACATTTCAAGAATGTGATTATGACGTCACGCATTCACAGTCTAGACAGTCCTATAACCGGTTTGAACTGGTTTTAGTGAAAACAAGAACACAGATTTTGATTTTTATTCAATTTTTATTCACAATGAAAAATACAAAAAATGATTTTAATTTCCACTGTATCGGCATAAGGGACATTTCTGGTAGGAAGTCTCAAAAAGTTTCTTCACACACTTTTCACAACACGGATATTGCCTGCATTGTCCGCATTTCCATTTCCCTTGAGTCTTTTCCTCGTAGCACATCATACATTCTTTCAAGGGTCTGTTCCTAGTCATTTTCATCCATCGGGGAGGTGGTATATTCTCAATTCCTTTCTCCCGGATGAAATATTTCAGGCACCAGCTACAACCACAAGTCTCCATGGAAGGCTCATCATCTTTAAACCAGTGTGGTAATGGCATTTCACAATGCTCGCAAATCGGATAGACTTTAAAATTCCATCCGGGGCAGGGGTTATACACTGTTAATGATTTACCATTCCTCGTATTCTGATCACAGTAATGACAGATATATTTTTCTACATCAATCCAATATAGAATTCTCCACACAAAACTCATGATGGATATAATGAGCACAGGGTACTCCTAGCTCTGGTTTATATACTATAGGAATATTTTAGGGGCCGTGTGCAAAAATATACGTTTTACCTGCGTTTTCTTATATACCTGTTCCATCATCTATAAAGGACCCGTGTGCAAAAAACTGAGGGTCGTGTGCAAAAGAAATATACATTTTACCTGTGTTTTCTTATATACCTGTTTGCACCCTCTATAAAGTGCCGTGTGCAAAAAGTACGATAAACTTACCTATGCATTGTGACGTCATCCACTGTATAAATACAATGTGATTATCACGTCACACTTTTTCATTTACAGTCTAGACAGCCTAGTCTAGCCAGCCTAACCAGTTTGAACTGAATTTTTTTACTGAAAGACAATAACAAATAACACACAATACAAAAAACATGTGTGTGTTATGTCTGTCAAGTTATAACACCAGGTCACTTTTTTAAAAAACTTAGAATTTCTTTTTAAATTTTTTAAACTAGTTTTTAAAATTAACTTTAAATTTTTTATCTATTAACTTTTTTTAAAATAACTTTAAATTTTTTTTTTCTTATAAATTTTTTTTTTGGTAAACTCCCCTTATAGTTTTTAAGAAATAAAATTAAAAAAAAATCATGTAATACCACATCAGTGTTATTGTCATCTCTCACGAGAGATGACATATTAAGTTTGATTTCCGGATGTGAGGTCCCAGTGTAAGCAGCCATTAAAAATCGGTAAGCCTCGGATGATTACTCTCGTGCGTGGCAAGAACTATCCGAGGAGCACCGAGTGATCACTTTGATGGTGATGCGATTTTCTAAATATAGAGCAGTAAACAATGAGCGATCCAAACATTGAAAAAGAAAAAGGGCTGCACAGGAATCACAGAGGGCCAGACACACAATATCGCCTGCTGGTTGTTTGCATGGTGTTCAAAATTTATGTACTTATTTAATAATCTACATGTTTACATGTAGGCTACTGCGTAAATGATCTATGATCTGCACCAGATGGAATATTCTAACTAGGTCAGCGCGTTGAATCACAAATGATCTGCTGAGGCGTGGATCCAAGAATTAACAGAAAAACAACATCAAAGTTAATGCATTTAGTACTATAAACTGCTATAAATTGATGTCAAAAACTTTTTTATGGTTGTCATTCTATAATTTATTGCCATTTTCTACAAAAAAATACATGTACATGGGGATAAGAAGAGACAAGAATATATTTAAAAAACTACGAGTATTGGAAGAAAACTCACAAAGATTATGATCGAGATTTTCTTGAATGTTTACAGTTTTCCTTATAAATAATACCCCGTATAATAAAAGAACTTGCAATCATTTTTTATACAATTTTCAATTGTATTAATAAGCAAAAAAAGTAATTAAATCACGTTTTCTATTTGATTGAAATGAAGCCAAAATTAAAATATATTCCTAAAACAGTCGTAAATTCAGGGTTGGCAAATAGGGATTTTTCCAGATAATTCGTGAATGCTTAATTTTAGCTGATACCTTTTAAATTTTACTTTCGTTATGCGCTTAGTGGAACTTGGTCAGCTGTTGTTACTATCTTAGGTGTTTTTAAAAAAAAAAACAAAAAAAAAAA
>NW_026935936.1:0-6950 GCF_032062105.1 Saccostrea cuccullata | reverse complement strand
GGGTCAAAGTTCTTTGTATGCAATGAAAGGTCTTTTCACAAGAATTACATACCTGAAGTACGAAAGCCCTAGCCCTTACTGTTTAAAAGTTATGGTCAAGGTTAAAGTTTTGTCAGAAGTACGTAAATCTCCAAGGTCAAGGTCAAAAGGTCAAAGTTGTTGGTGTCCAATGAAAGGTCTTGCCACAAAGAATACATATGTGAAATATAAAAGTCCTTGTGTCTACCGTTCAAAAGTTGTGACCAAGGTTATAATTTTTAAAAAGTAGTTATTCTTAAAGGTCAAGGTCAAAAGGTCAACGTTCTTGTTATCCAATGAAAAGGCTTCCTACAGGAATAACATATGTGAAGTATAAAAGCGATAGCCTTTATCGTTCAAAAATTATGGTCAGGGTTTCAGTTTTACCTAAGTACGTAAATTTCCAAGATCAAGGTCAAAAGGTCAAAGTTGTTGGTATTCAATGAAAGGTCTTTTCCCAAAGAATAAATATGTGAAACATGAAAGTCCTAGTACCTACCATTCAAAAGTTATGGCCAAAGTAAATGTTTGGAATTTTTTAGTAAAAGTTGGTCAATCTCCAAGGTCAAGGTCAAAAGGTCAAATTTGGTGGTACCCAAAGAAAGGTCTCTTATCACAAGGAATACACATATGAAATATGAAAATCATAGCTCCACTAAATCAAAAGTTATGGGCAAGGTTAAAGTTTTTGTGACGGACGGACAGACTGACGGACAGACGGACAGACGAATGAGATTTAATGTTCCCTCGCTTTCGGGAAAGCGGGGGACAAAAAACAAACACATAAATGAAAAGATTTGTATAATTATAAAGTAAAATAAATGAATAAAATAGATTCATTTAATAATTTTTATTTCTTTATTAGATATTTATTCTATTAATGCATTCATATATCATTCTTTTATATCAATTTTTTATTCATTTAATTCATTAGAAGAAAAAAAAAACATCCCATGCATAGGTTTGATATTGTATTCCCGAATGTTTATATCTAGTTATTTTACAAAGACAGTTATTACGCTCAAAGATGTTTCAAAGTAGATCAGATAAAAAATAAAAACAAAGTTTTAAATATGCCGTCTAGCATCACAAGATGCAAGAAATTAGTAATTTATTTCTTCTTTAGAATCGATGCAATTCTCTGCTGTTCTCCCCCGAAATGCTAACAAACTAAAAATATCACAGCTTAAGTAATAGAAACTAAATTACAGGAGATTTAGTTAAGGCATTTAAAGATGTGTTATCTTTTTACTAAGTTTTTATTTTCAAAATAAAAACCTAAAGTTTTCAAGACTACATGTATATCATTTTTCACTCTTAAATGCAACAAAAATATATTTTGAACTCCTTTCTTGGCCAAAATAAATGTCAGGAGACGACAAGGGCAAGTCAGTAAAGGCAAGGGCAACGACAGGGGACGGCAGGGACTGGACAGGGAAATCAGAGAATGTCAGGGAACGACAGGGAGTAGACAGGGAAGGCAGGGACAACGACAGGGGACGACAGGGACTGGACAGGGAGAACAGGAACAACTACCAGGGGATAATAGGAGAAACTTAGGGAGAGACAAGAAAATGTTAGGGATTGACAGGGGGACAACAGGGGATTTTATGGAATCTAAGGGGATATTTAATTCAGTAGTGAGCCATGACTGTATTAATAAATGAACTGTTAACAGCTGAACCCTGGTATCAGATGTTCAACTGATAAACTGACAGTTGATGACAAAATGTTCAATGATTCATAAGCTGAAAGTTTCTACAAACTGATTACTGTATGTTCACTTATAAAATGATCCCACAGTTCCTCTGGCGATACTGGTGCGACTGAAAAACTGCGATACTGGTGTGACTGAAGGCTCTGCCGGTTCTGTCCAAATGACCATCCATTGATATCCGTAGCCATGACAAAGTTGGGAGGAAAACAATACTCTTTCAGCCAAATATCGAGCAAAATAAAACAAAACCAGCAGAAAATTGTAAAATAAAGCAACGGGTAGGGTGGGAGGAGTTTCAGACTACCTTCTGCTGGCTGCTGAGTGGTGCCTAAATCACATGACAAATTCAAGGAAGATAATCAGTACAAAAACAAGCAAGCTGTGTTTGACTCTCAGATAAACTGATATGACAAATAGCATTAAATCCTATTATCAGAGAAGCCAAACACACAAATTTACTTTCGAAATTTAATAAAGGCAAACAACTCCACTTTGCTTTTTATAAGATTGTCAGGTTTTACAGTAAAAAATATGTTTTTGGAAATTAAGCTGATGAATATATTTTAGAATATCCTTTACATCTTTTCCGGGAAAACGATTTCTTTTGAATATACAGCTTATTTTGACAGTTTATTACAAATAAGACCTTATACGGGTATAAGGTACGTAAAAGATATTACAAAATACATGTACGAGTGTCGAGTGTGACTGTCGAATAAATTTAAGGATATATATATATATATATAATATACCTTTGGTTAGTTGGAGGTTCCTGATGACTTGAAATTCAATAATGATTACTCCCAAATAATAATGCCATTTTGAATTCTTGAAAAATAAAAATGTAAATGTAAATTTCCTTATAAGAAGTCTGTATTTGAAACAAAAATCAAATAGATAATATCTGACAATTCATTTTGTCTGAATGAATTAAAATTAAAATCTTACAACGTTGCAAGGAATATTGTTAATACTTGAAATTTGGATTTTAAGAAAGATAAGCATTCCTAATGAACGAGTTTTGTTGAATGGATAGCAGTACGTGATCCCTACTTCAGGAATTTTTGGAGATGGAAAGTTCAAACAGGGATACTACTGGAAAGATGAAATCCACCTGTCAGACAGAGGTACAGCAGCACTGCTGAAAATCTACCAAGGATATGTGAATATTCTGAAAAAAGGAAATTATGCGCGACAATGTCAAAATAAATACAACATCGGCTGGCAATGATTCCTTCCGTTCAACCTTCTGCTATTTCTGCGGGGAGAGTGGTCATATATCGCGATACTGCAGGCATGGGAGAAAGCTGGACTGTTGGAACTGTGGAGAGCTAGGACACAAAATCAAGCTCTGCCCGCATAGCCACTAGGAAACGGGCAATGAAAGTGTAGCCGTTACCTATTCCCGAGGGATAATTAATGACAATAATGTATATTCTCTTCTAAATAGGTTATGCTCGGAATGTAATGAGGGTTATTGTTCATGTCGTGATAATGAGTATTCATGTGCATTTGTTCCGAATTCTAGTATTAAGTCAAACACCTTAACTAATTCTTATAAATTCACTAGCTAAGGCTTATAGAAGTATCAATAGTTCTACTGTCAAGAAGGTTTCACAATCAGACGAATCTAATGTGTTTGTAACCGAAAGTAAAAATATAACAAGCAATAATGAATTTTGGTTTGATGAAAAAAATGTTTAAAAATTTGGAAACCTTAACATTTGCCACCTAATGGCAAAAATTGAAGAAATTAAAATTATGCTTCAAAACAAACAATCTCTTAATATTCTAGGACTTTGTGAAACCTTTTCAAATGAAAATATTAGTGATTCTGAGTTGAATATTGATGGCTTTGAAATGGAAAGGAAGGACCGCACTTTGAGGGCAGGTGGTGGAATTGTTGTATACATTTCTAAAAATTAAAATACAATCGTAGAACTGATTTTGAAATTGGTAATATTGAAACAATTTGGCTAGAATTAAATACAAAGAATTCTAAACCAATTTATTACTGTTCAGCATATCGTCCACCATTTGCTCCCTCCTGCTGGGCGGAGGACCTAGCTAGAGAGATTAACCGTGCCTCCTGCTGTGACGATACAGAAATTATCTTAACAGGTGACTTTAATGTAGACTTATTCAAAGAACCCCCACAAAGTTGGACATATGCTCTAGAGGAGTTTGGTTTTTCACAATTAATTACAGCACCAACCAGAGTAACTAATACCTCAAGTACCATAATAGATCACTTCTACACCAATAAATCAGATAACATGTGTGAAGTAAATGTACCTTTCATAGCCATCTCTGATCACTACCCAATATGTGCCACTAGAGAAACAAAATGCATGCAACAAAAAGGAAAACACATAGAAATTCAGTATAGAGACTTCAAAAAGTTCGATAAAAATAAATTCCTCAAAGACTTAAAAGATGTAGACTTTAGCATTCTCCTCCAGTTGCATTGCCCTAATGAAATACTAACTGAATTCTATGAATCATTCAATAGCGTACTTGACCAGCATGCTCACATTAAAACCAAACGAGTAAAGAATGAAAATCGTCCTAAATGGTTGACACAAGAAACAAACAATGCTAGACACTTGACGTGACTCCTACCACAAAGAAGGAGATATGGAGAACTATCGACTCTATCAAAACAAAGTTAGACATCTTATAGACAAATCAAAATCTTCTTACTATAATACAGCGATTGAACAGAGTTCAAATCTTAAAGAAATGTGGAACTATCTTAATCAATTAGCATGTAATTCAAAGAACATAACTTATGTATTTTCTGATGGGGAAATTGTTGATAATCTACAGGATATTGCAAATACCTTTAATATCCACTTCACAGATGTCTCTAACAAGCTTCTTTTGGAAATGCCAAAACATGATTATGATCCTAATATATTATGTAATTTTGTTAGGTCTAAGGTTAATGAGGCTAGGAAACCTTCTTTACTCTTCATCAAATTGAGGAAAGTGAAGTTTTTAACATGTTAAATTCTCTAAATGTCAATAAATCAGCTGACATTGACTTTATTGGGCCGCGTCTTTTGAAAGTCGCATCTGAATATATATGTAAACCTATAACTCACCTTGTAAACGCTGGCATAGTAAGTGGTATTTTCCCGACAAATTTAAAACAAGCCAAAGTAACACTTATTTTTAAGAAAGGTGACAAAGCTGACTCGAATAATTATCGTCCTATTTCTAATCTACCAACTGTATCTAAATTGATAGAAAAACATGTAGCTAAGCTAATACAAAATTTCACTAATGAATTTGATCTTCTAACACAATACCAGTCGGGATTTAGGGCACTCCATTCTTGTCAAACTTCCCTTATAAGACTAACAGAAAGTTGGCTTAATGCAATGGATCGTGGTGAACTAATTGGAATTACATTTATAGATTTTAGTAAAGCATTTGATTTGGTGAATCATGACATTCTTCTAGAGAAATTAACCCATTACAAATTTGACCAAACAGCTATAAAGTGGTTTAAATCATATCTTTACAATAGGACCCAGTGTGTTAAATTTGGAACATGTGTCTCCAATACTCTACCCGTCACAACAGGAGTGCCACAAGGGTCAATTTTAGGTCCACTTTTATTTTTATTGTATATAAACAACCTTTCTTTGTATTTTAACAATTCAAATATTGATATGTTTGCTGATGATGTTACTTTGTACTCTAATAATCATAATGCAAGATGTTTAGAAAATACACTAAATTCAGATCTTTGTGAAATTGAGAAGAGGTGTGCTCAAAATCAAATGGTATTAAACGTAGATAAAACTAAATGTATGTTAATGGGAACACAACAAAGAAAATCAAAACTAGAAAATCCTAATTTACAACTTTATGCCACAGACAAAACAATTGAAATGGTTGAAACTGAAAAAAATTATTTGAGTACATATTGATGATAAGTTACAGTATTCGAATCATGTTGATTCGGTTTGTAAAACTTTAAATTATAAGTTATTTACTCTTCGTAGGATTAAGAAATTTCTCCCTCTTCATACTAGGAACTTATATTACAATGCTTATATTTTACCATCTATTAACTATTGTTTGAGTGTTTGGGGTAATGCCCCTAAGAAGGACATGGACAGACTATTTAAATTACAAAAAAGGACAGCAAGGATTATTCTTGACGCAAGTCCTGATTCTTCATCTAAACAACTATTTGAGAAACTTGGATGGTTAACTATTTATGAGCTAGTTGATCTGTACAAATACATATTATAATACAAAATTTTCAGCGGAATGACTCCCGAATATCTTTATGATTTATTTGAATCTCATTCTTCTACTTCCTATAACCTGCGATCTGAAACTAATTACGATCTTAAATTACCAAAATTTCATACAAACTTATTCAAGACCTCTTTTCGGTACTCAGGTGTACATCTATGGAATAAACTTCCACAATATATTAGACTTTCTCAATCTTTACAAGCATTTAAACGTAATGTAGAAAATTACATTATCAGCTGTCGCTCAATTATTTGAGCATATGATTATGATCGTCATATTTCTGTATTGTCATATTTTTGTACATGGGCACTGTATTCATAATTTGTGATTGTAATTCCTATTATATATGATGAATTGTATCTTTTTGTAATTGATGTATAGAGAGCCCTGGGGAAGAATAGTGCATGCACTAACCAGGTTACCTTCTTTAAATAAAGTTTTATTATTATTATTATATATTATTATTATTATTAATAACTCGAGATGATATCGAGCTCTTGGAAGATGTCAAGCGGATATTGGGAAAGGAAGTTATGGGTCACATGATTTTAGTATTTACTAGATGTCCCAGTCAGGGTGCTTTAGAAGAAAAGCACAAAACAGCAGCCGGTCGGTTCACTGATATTTTGAAGGAAGTAGAATTCCGCGTTTATGGAGTTGAAAATGAAATTGCGGATCTGGCCATGCTTGCGCACAATTTCTTCAGAATGGTTGATGACCTATGCATCATAAAGTGTAAAAAAATTATTCAACAGATATGCTTTTGAAAGCATGGAATATTGTTAAAGATGAAGTTAACTGTCCTTCTGATAGAATGAAGATAAGCAACGTGCAGGAAAAGCTGAAACTGCTCGGAATTTTTCAGTTCTTTGTTAATGCGATTTTAAGTCCTAGGAATGAATAAAAATTCAATGTGGAAAGGAACACGCTATTCAAT
>NW_026935935.1:0-6974 GCF_032062105.1 Saccostrea cuccullata | reverse complement strand
TTTAAATTGTAAACAATGAATGATGCAATCTTCTGAAAGTTATCTTTTGTGATAATGTATCTAATTATGGCATTTAAAATGCACCCAGAAAGCTACAATCAAATAAAAATATCTATAATATACTGATGGTCAATATTGCAATATCTAATCAATATAACACGTTCTGAAAAATAAACTTTCAAAAGTTTTCTTTTTGTGTTATTAGCCACAGCCAGAATGATATTCTCAATTTTAGGAGAAATGCTGTTGAACTTAATATGTGGAAACAGTCCATGTTGTTAAGGACATTATACAATCAAAGTTAACCATGGATAAACTATATTCTAGTCCTAACAACCTTTTACTCAGCTTCTCGCCGGTCTCCGACATCGCCACATGTGCGCCAATAGCGGAAAAAAGGCTGTACGAACTTCCTCTGTGCAGAATCTCGATCCCGATGTAAAAAGATCTGATCATGTACACTAAAAATCAATTATTACAAATTTCTTACAGTAAATTATGCTATGTATCATTTGCTAAAAATTGCAGCTGATGGCAACTTGATTTATGATACGTTTGGGTCTAGAGCCCATCCAAAAGGCTCCAAACTTTTCAGACGTGGATCCAGGATTTTTTTCCTTCGGCGACGCGTACTAAACTTTAGCGCGTTTTTCTGGGGACCGGTAAAGTAAAGTCGTTCCTCGATAAGTTGTATGACAATTAATTTGTGTATGTTAACTTATTTATAAGTAGACATTTTAAGAGCCATTCTCTGTAATGACTTGAAATTTTATATAGGAGCTGTGGCACGCATAGTCTCAGAATTTCTCCAAACTCTCTATAAGAAAAGTCATTGATACCCTAAACTGAAATCAGGCAAATATTGGTTGCTATGCTCTATAGTTACCATGGCAACATGTCTTAAAGTTCGAAAAATGGCAATTTTTAACATGTTTAGAGCCCTATAGTTAACATTTGCGGCAAAGCAAACTATTGGCGATGACTGTTTCCAAAATTAGAACGTCAGATGTCTCAAATGCATGATAAACATGTTTGGTAAATCAACTATTACATACGTTACTATGGTAGCAAAAGTATTCAAAAGTCAAAAAAATATTCATTGAATTTTATAAAGTCATACACGTAAAAATAAAAAGCAATTATAGGATGAAATGTGACCAAATAATACAAAAAAGAGCCTTAAAACATATACTAAGAATAAAATATGATATTTCATTTTGGTTGGCAATGGTTGCCAAGGTTTTTATACCACAGAGAGCCTTCAAAGTAACAATCTGTATGTTTAAATCTGATCCTATCTTTTAAAAAAGCAACTTTCCTCGTAACTGATAATCAATTTTTAAAGATATTAGTGTGCTCCCAGTTTTCCCATTTGAAAAAATTCAGATTAGATTCTTTAAATAGAGCGTTGCTATGGATATAAGCAGAAAATATATGCTTAAAAACCTGAGAAATATTTTGTAACCTTGGATACGTACCCTTAAATGTAGATTCCCAAAACTTTTATGAATGATATTTATTAACAGCTAACCTGACTTTTAAATTTGACTATCATCCAATCTTTAAGTGGATGCAAGAAGTTGGCACACAGGGTTTAATATTGATATAAAGTTCAAATAATCGAACATTTTCCCTTCTTGGTTACCATAGCAACAGTGTTGTTTTCTTCATCAACTTTTATCAATATATGATATTCAACTTCAGTTCTAACAGATAAGGACTATTCAAGCTGAGTCCTTTAAATTGTTTCTTTATTATATGGCAATTTAATTCTTAATGCAGCGAAAAATAATTCACTTTTAAGCACTGGTACTTTGTTTCCATGGTTACACTGCAAAGTAGCAATTATACCCAATTTTTCTTATGGTTTTGGTGTTGCAAGGTCCTAGGAATGCATATTTGCCAGTTTTGAATTTTCATGTTTTTCCTCAAGAGAGTAGCATTAACCCAACCTTAGTTACTGGTTTTGCATAGTAAAACTGTGTTACCATGGCAACGATAAAAGTTATTTATAGAATAATATTGCTTATACTTATATACTTAAGGTCAAACATTTTCATTGTTTTTCTTAAGTTATTGATTGAGTTTTAGCATGTAACACCTACCATTAGTGAATATGGAGTGTTTTTCAGCATATTTCAGCATTTTAAATGTATTCCAAATGTACCCTTGGTTACTACTTACTTAGAGATATATTCTAAATAGTTTCTTTACAGTATAAGTGACATCAAGGTGTCCTGTTTTTGTTAAAATGGTTTGTTTGCTTTTTCTAGCTTTTAGTAAGCCACAGTCAAGATTTAAAGTGGCTGAAAATCTCGATTTTTCAAACTTTTCCGGCTGTTGCCATAGCAACCGAGACACATAGCAACGAAATTTTGTTTGATATTTGTTTCTGGTGTCAAGTACTAAGCATGGGTGAAGTTTCATCAAAATCGGTGACCATGCGTGGCAACGAAGTTCAAGTGGTTACAGAGAATGGCTATTAATTAACATTTAGCCAGGCGGTTCATGCATATTCGAGTTTTTCCAATGTAATCCCAATTGTGACCCGCCCTACCCGGAAGACCGTGGTCTAAAATTAGATAATCTACACTACATCTCGTACCTCTACAAGTTTTCACGTAAATTTCAGCTTTTCTGATCTGGACAGCAGTTTCTGAAGAGGGTTGTTTAGATTTTCCCCTCACATGTCAATGAAAATCTTAGATTCTTTACTTTGACTTACAGAGCACCATGGGCTGAATGATTAAAAATCTGCAATAAGGAAACATTTCACTTGAACCTTTTCTGGTCCTATGGTTCTTGAGCAGATTTTTTTGTAGTAATACATTTCAATGTAAAGTGTAAAACATTGATTCCCCTATTGTGGGCCCCACCCTAATCCAATTTGAGGTTTACGTACACTTCCTGAATTTAAGAAGCATCCACATGAGTTTCAGCTTTTCTTGTATACAGTGGTTCCAACTATTTCAATTAATGTAGCACTGATTCCCTATTGTGGCCCGCGCTATCTCTGGAGGCCATTTATTAAACAATTTAGAATCTAAAATATCTCATGAAGCTTCAGTCTTTCTGACCAATTGTTCTTGAGAAGATTTTCAGGGATTTTTCCAATATATTTCAATGCAAAAGTTTATGTCCATATTGTTGCCCTACCCACTCCCGGAGGCCATGAATATAACAATGTTGAATCAATACATTACCTTAGAAAGCCTCCACATAATTCCGACTTTCTGGTCCAGTGGTTCTTGCAGAGAAATTTTTTGAATGGCCTTCCTAGGTTTTCTCTTTAATTTGTAATCCTCCTTCCAATGGAAGGAGATAGACCTATAACTTCAACAATTTAGAATGTTAGATGTTTTAAATCAACTTTGTCTAAATTGGCTAAATAGTTGTTGAAAATAGTTGAAAATGTGAAGAGTTTACAGACGGACGGACAACTAGACAGACAGATAGACGGACAAATGACAACGGGTGATCAGAAAAACTATAGCTTGAGCTATAGCTTTTGAGCAAAATGTTTTAGCAGTCCTTATAAACTAATTCCGTTGTAACACATTGCGCTATGTTTATACCGGTATTAGAACACACACGATGCTCCTCAAAATTGTCCTCTGCAGTGTACTTTTATTAAGATGTTCACTCATGATCTGATTTTTTGTATATGCACGTTTTATATGCGCCCTTACGTGTCAGCACTCAGAATTAGAGGTATTTGATGCAGTGTGTACTTTTCAGCTGTTGGTGCTTGTTGGGATCTAGAATCACTATCAATTTACCTCTGGTTCACGTTCTTGTTACCTTCCAGGAGCAAACTAGAGGTACTATGAGCAATGAGTTCACTAACTGATATACCCCCGCCTCCCATATTGTTATAATGACAAAGTCCATGTTTTACAATAACGAGACCCGAAATAAGTGTCAAATCAAAATAGGAGGTGTATAATGGCATTATGTAATAAAGAATATGTGAAAGGACCATTAATTTCTTTTCACTGGTATACGGAGAGTTGCGGATAACAGATGGGTACCCATCTATATTATAGAAAAAAATGGCCGTGCTCATGTTTTGCTTCGGGAAACGTCTGATCAAAAAGTAAAATAGGAGGTGCAAATGGCACTATATAATTCCCAGAGCAAAACATGGGCACGAATTTTTTTAAATAATATTGACGGGCATCCGTCTCTTGTCCGCAACTCAATTTATACCACTGAATACGATTTAATGATCGTTTCCCATATTTTCCTTACAGAATGCCATTGTGCACCTATAATGCTTGATCTGGTATTCGAGGTACCCCCATGCGCATGCAAAACATGGACTTTGCCATTACAACAATAAGGGAGGAGGGGGTATCATTTAGTGAGCTCAGTGCTCACAGTACCTCTAGTTTCATATATGTGATTGCTATGCAAAAAAAAATCTATCAAATGATACCCATCTACAAAAACTTTTCTGAACAAGTGGATGAAAAACTTAATTGCCAAAAACTCTTAAATGGCCCTTTTGTCCACTTATAAAATATGAGTAAACACATGCACTCAAAAAAAATATTACTTACTTTTACTCAAATCAAGTAAACGAATTACTTATTTTAAGTAATTTTTAAGTAAAAAAGTTTGTCACCATAGCAATCATGATAAGTAATTTATAATATTTATTAGTAATTTTAAGTAATACAATTTTATAGTTATAGAAACAGTGACGAGTAAATAATTTACTTGAAATAAGTAAAAAAAAGAATTACTTAGTATTTGAAATACAAAGCTTTTTGGGTAATTCAGAGGTGGACAGGTTTTGAATAGACATTAACATAATGGAAGTTATCAAATTAAATAATTGATATTCCCCTGATTAGAGAGAACCTGACATATTTAATTGATTGTCATGTCAGAATTAACAGAATTTTTATAATAAGGACTTTTCTATGTAATAGTCGACTCATTAAATTCTACCTACATTGTTGTAAGCATGTTGATTTTTAGTTTCGATTGCTTATATTTTCATTAATTATTTATAATAGTTTACCTAAAACATTTATACTAGGTTACTCTAAACAATGTTAATTGAGATATTTATATCTCTTAATGAATATGTCATTTAATTGTAACAAAAATTTCAGATGCAGAATTGTTTATAAACATTTGATTAATATTTTGTTTTATTAAAAAATATTTTCAAGGGCGAAAAGGAAAATTTAAGTAAATTAATTTCTTAAAATTACTTAAATTAATTTTTGAATGAATTCTAAAATACTTTAAGTAATTAATTTATTACAATAAGGAATTTTAATAATTCCTAATTATTTAGTAATCCTTATAATACTCAATCATAGTCAGTAATTAACAATCATGTTAAGTAATCATATTACTTAAAATAAGTAAAAAAAAATTACTAAGAAATTTTTTTATTTTGAGTGTGCTTGAAAAACACAAACACTAAAAAAAGTTTTACTTGTCGTTTTTAAAATAAGATATTAGATTCAAAAAAAATAGTAATTATTAGTAATCCATTTAGTCAGAATAGCAAGAAATGACTATCATGGTTAGTAATTGTAAACATAATTAGTAATAAAATGAATTCATTTACTTATAAAATGATTTACTGACAATACTTAATAGGAATTATTTTATAAATGAACTCTAATTTTTTAGTAAATTATTATTACTTAATTTAGGATAATATGCTTTCTTTTTTACTAGATTTTATGAATTATTACTAAGTAAATGAAATTCTGAAATTAATTAAAATTAAGTGTTATTACTTAAGAGAATGTTAAGTAAATGAAATACTTATCATTTTTACAAAAATTACATTATTCACAAGAAAACCTGCAAGGTATCACCCCCAGATAAAGTAGATACATGTAACTATGAAAGTACAAAATGTATGACTAATCATAGTTTTCTTGATCTCAGTGTTCTAATTGAGCTTTCTGAGTAGTCAATTAAGTGTAATGTACATGGAATGGTAACAATACTTTCTATTTCTTTTGCCAATTTATTTGTAATTGTTTTATTAATTTTTAAAAATAAAACATTTTAAATTTCCCAAAATCAAAACCTTATAAATTGAATAAGTTGTATCTTTTTAAGGACTATTTTAAAACTGGTTTAAAGTTTCAAGTACTTAATACAGCATTTTGATTAGATGACTTTTTTTTTTTTCATGAAGGAATATTTAGGGGAAAGATAACTCCTCCTCAAAAATTAATATGGAAGCCAAGAATTCAATCCTGATAGTGATTAGACTACCATTTTTTAAATAATTATTTGTATTGAAACTGCTTTGAATTCTTTTTATTAGTAAATAAATTATTGTTTTAAGTAAAAATTAAATACGATTTTAAAAATGTGTGAAACACTATGCCCCCGATGGCCCAAAGCAAAGATTATACTTTTTTTTTATGCAAATTTAATATATTGGTATTTCTTGATATCTCAAAGGTCAAGGTCAAATGGTCAGTGTTATTGGTATCTAATGAAAGGTCCTGCCACAAAAAAAAATACATATCTGAAATATGAAAGCACTAGCCCCAACCCTTCAGAAGTTATGGTCAAGGTTACCAATTTTGAAATGTAGATCAAACTCCAAGGTCAAGGACAAAGGGTCAGATTTGGTGGGACCCAAAGAAATGTCTTGTCACAAGGATGAAATTTGTAAAGTATGAATGCACTAACCCTAACCCTTTTAAAGTTAAAGTCAAGGTTTGCTTTTTAAAAGTGGGTCAAACTCCAAGATCAATGTAAAGGGTCAAAGTTCTTGGTATCCAATGACTGGTCTTCTCACAGGAATTACATATATGTAAGTATATAAAAGCCCTATCCCTTATCGTTCAAAACTAATGGCCAAGGTAAAAGTTTTTTCAGGATTGAAATCTCCAAGGTCAAAGTCAAATGGTCATGGTTGTTGGTATCCAATGAAAGGTTTTTCAACAAAGAATATATGTGAAGCATTTATGTCCTGGTATTTA